>NC_041065.1:33252195-33254695 GCF_900634775.1 Gouania willdenowi
TGTTGTCCTTTTGTGTATTTTTCTGTAATTTTGTATAATTGTTGAAGGCAATTTGTGGATTTGTGGTGTCGTTTTAGTCTTATTGTGTATTTTTTGGTTAGTTTTGTGTATTTCAGTTCCCATTTTATATTTTTCTCTGTTATTGTTGTTGTTGTCCTTTTGTGTATTTTCTGTAATACACAATCTCAAGCGCATTGAGATGATTTTGTTGTAATTTGCGATACAAATAAAGTTGAATTGAATTGAATACATTTTTGGAGGGATTTTGTGTATTTTTAGTAGTATTGTGCAATTTTTTGGCTAATTATGTGTATTTCTGCTCTAATTTTATATTTTTTTCTGTTATTCTTGTTGTACTTTTGTGTAATTTTCTGTAATTTAGTATGATTTTTTGAGTCATTTTGTCATTGAGTCATAACTGTTCAGTTATTTTTGCGTATTTTTATATTCAGTCATGTTGTGCAATTTTTTTTAGTTTTGTGTATTTCTGTTGATCGTTGTTTTTTGTGTACGAGGCGATACATGATACTGAGCTCACAATATTTTTGGTAAAGGAAAAAATGCCAAATAACTTATTTACATAAACTCTAATTATGACCTTTTCAAGTCAAGTTAATATGAAATAAAAAAAATAAGATCAATTAGAACAATTTTTCCTATTTAAAGTGCAAATATCACAATTTACGATATATGGTCTAATATCGCGATATATCGTCCCACTCTAATATTTAAATATGGTTTAGTTCTAGTTTTGGGTCCTTCATAGTGGATGGAGAAGCAGAAACGGTGCGTGCGTGAGGCGTGTGTACGCGCACCGCAGTGAGCGCTGCTCGGCCTGTCAATCACGCGCAGCTCCCGCCCCCCTGCCCCCCCTCCTCCTCCGTTAACGGGAACTCCCCCTAAATTCCCCGGTTCTCTCTCTGCTGCTCATTCTGTCCACGACCTGTCACACACACACACACACACGCGCACGCACACACACACGCACACGCTCGGTCCGGTGTTTACCGCGCACCGACACGCGTGCTCCCGGTTTGGAGCGCGTGCGCGCGGAGCCGCGTCGTGACAGAGTTTGGATCCTCGCGCACAGAAGAAGAGGAAAGAGAAGGTAAGCCTGAACCTGAGCTCAGATAAGCCTGACTAACTTAAGCCTGGGAACAAAGTGTCACGGACACGGGCACGGAGGGCGTTTAACAGGAGGCGCTTTGGTGTGTGCGTGCGTGTGTGTGCGCGTGCGTGTTTTACATTTGAAGGTTTGTGAGGAAGTGAAGAAAAAATGAAGGAAAAGCGACAGAATTTAATCCAGGATTAACATCACAATAAAACTGACTCACAACTCTGACTAATTTAATCCTAATCTGTTACTGTATTAATCTAATCTATGACATTTATTACTGTAAACATCTCGTCTATATACAAATCTGATCTGTTTCTATAGAAATATAATCTGTTACAGTATAAATCTAATCTATAAACAAATCAAATCTGTTACAATACAAATCTAATCTCTAATCTGTGACAATATAATCAAATCCTAATCTGTTACAATATAAATATAATCTGTTACAATACAAATATAATCTATAAATCTAATCTGTTACAATACAAATTGAATTTGTTACAATATGAATCTAATGCTATTTTGTTACTATATAAATTTAATATAACCCTAATCTGTTACAATATAGATATAATCTATACATTTAATCTGTTAAAATGCAAATGTAATTCATTTTGCTTCAGAAACTTTATGTGAATTTGTCGCTTATATGAGATGTGTGACGTTAGCCACATGCTAACCCTTAACAATCACATAGAAATGTGTGCTTTGATCCCAAATTACGGCCAATCCCGTGACGTGTCACCATGGCAACTGATCACCAGTTAATCTGATACACCATCAGATTAACCATGATAATAATCTGAACCGACACATTAAAAACACACTTCAGATGAAGCTTCAGTCACAAGATAACATGATCACCAGTCGATTCATAACACGTAGAGCAGGCATAGGCAACTGGCAGCCCGGGGGCCACATTTGGCCATTGGCCTAATTTTATGCGTCCCCGATAGTAAATGTACAAAATGACAGAAAAATACACAAAGTAAGAATACATTAAAAAACACACAGAGTTACAGTATTGCAGTAAAATACAGTAAAAGACAAGAACAACAAACAAAAATGAACAATAAATAAAATTACTCAGAAAAATATACAAAATTACGGTAAAATGACAATAAAAGTACAGCAAAAGACTAGGAAAACATGAAAAATGACTCTGCAAACAGACGGTGCTAACAAACAATAAAACGCCAACAGAAATACACAAAAATTACTCAAAAAAATACAAAATGACACAAACACACTATATTACTCCAGAAAACACATATTTGACAGGAAAAATACACAATAGAACAACAGAAATGCACAAAATGCCTCACAACGAGCAAGACAACAACAAACATACACAGAATGAGAGAAAAACACAATTACTAT